>NC_064855.1:105145606-105165606 GCF_024139225.1 Suncus etruscus | reverse complement strand
CCCCACCAGCACTGCTTGTTCTCATTCTTTGTGATGTATGCCAATCTCTGTTGTGTGTGATGTTTTGTGAGATAGTTGTTTATATTTGCATCTCCCTGATGATTATTGATGTGGAACATATTTTGTGCCTTTTGGCAATTTGTATTTCATTTAGTCAAATTGCCTGTCCATTTCTTCTACCCATTTTTTGATGGGTTTAGATTTTTTTTCTTGTAAGGTTCTGTCAGTGCCTTGTATATTTTGGATATTAGCCCATTATCTGATGGGTATTGGGTGAAAAGTTTCTCCCACTCAGTGAGTGGCTCTTGTATCCTGAGAACAATTTTCTTTGAGCTGCAGAAGCTTCTCAGCTTAATATATTCCCATCTGTTTACCTCTGCTTCCACTTTTTTGGGGCATGCAGTTTCCTCCTTGAAGATGCCTTCCCTCTAAATTCTGGTATAAGAAAAGGCTGTCCTCTTTCACCACTCCTATTCACCATAGTATTGGAAGTACTTCTATAGCGATTAGGCAAGAAAAAGATATCAAGGAAATCCAGATAGGAAAGGAAGAAGTCAAGCTCTCACTGTTTGCAAATGACATGATACTATGCTTAGAAAAATCCTAAAGACTCTAACAAAAAGCTTTTAGAAACAATAGATTAATATATCAATGTGGCAGCCTACAAAAATGAATGGTCTTTTTATACATCTATAATGATAGGGAAGAAATTAATTAAGAAATTAAAAAACAGCCCATTTATATTAGTGTCACAAAAACTCAAATATTTTAGAGTCAACTTGATGAAAGATGTGAAGCACCTATACAAAGAAAACTATAATACCCTGCTCCAAGAAATAAGAGAGGACAGTCGCAAATGGAAACACATACCCTGCTCATGGATTGACAGGATTAATATAATTAAAATGGTAGTACTCCCCCCAAAATTGTACAGATTTAATGCGATGCCTTTAAAGATATGCACAACATTATTCAAAGGAGTGGATCAAACACTTCTGAAATTTATTTGGAACAATAAACACCCTCGAATAGCTAAAGCAATACTTCATTCAGAATCTTATCAGAACTTTTTGTTTTCCTTTGTTGTTTCTTGATGGTTTTTGTTGAGTGGCCAGTTGCTGCAAAGTACAGAGGACACAGAATGAAGACGGAGATAGATTTATTAAGACTCACTGCGGAGGTTTGTGAAGTCGTGTTCTGTTAGTAGGAAGCTTAGCCATCACCCTTATTCTAGCGAAGGACTCATCCCCAGAGCCCAGACCTCCGGAATCTGAAAATACTGTGCTCTCAGCGCTGCCCAGCAGCTCACAGCAAAACTACACCAACTCTGCCGCTTTAGTCGCCACTATGCCCAAGACGGAGCTTCTCAGTTTAATATAGTGTCATCTGAAAGGAAACTTCTCCTGCCTGTGCCTGTCTGCCTGTGTTTCTGAATCCCTGAAGATTTCCTTTAGAGGCCTAGGAGCGCACCCCAAAAAACTGCATTTTAAAGCTGCCCAGAAAAACCACACTGCAAGTGTGACAATGGGGAAACCTCGCAGCAAACACCATCCACAGAAAATGAAGATGAAAGCTCGGATGACCTAATAAATTCCAACCACCTGATTAACCTCTCAGATAATGAGTTTAGAATAGAAATATGAAAGATGTTCGTAGAACTCAAAAAAAAGCATAGATCGATCTGAACAGAACACAAAGACAGAAATCAGAAAACTCCAAACTGATCTGAAAAACATGATTGCTCAACTGAAAACCTCAATGGATAGCCTCGCCAACAGGGTATCAGCAGCTGAGGAGAGAATCGGAGTACTGGAAGATGTGATGCAGAAACACTCAACACAACAGAAGAAATTGGAAAAGAACCTTAAGACAAATGAAAAGGCAATGGAAAATGTACTCAAGGCATGGGAACAGATGAAAATAGAAGACTTTGATAAACTCAACAGAAACAACATAAGAATTGAGTCCCAGAAACCCAGGAAGGAGATCTCCAGGAAGAATGAACTGTCAAAGACATCATCAAAGAGATACTCCCAGAGTTAAAGACTACATGCAATCAAATCCTGCATGCCCGAAGAGTATCAGCTAAAAGAGACCCGAAGAAAAACACCCTAAGACACATCCTCGTTACAATGACAAATCACACATATAGAGATAGAATAATGAAAGCAGCAAGATCAAAAAGGGATATTACATTCAAAAGAGCTTCCCTAAAGCTTACAGCAGACATGTCACAAGAAACTCTCAAGGCCAGAAGACAGTGGTGGGATATTGTGACAAGACTAAATGAAATGAATGCCTCACCGAGAATACTGCACGAAGCCCAACTCACGTTCAGGTTTGAAGGAAGAATACATAGCTTCATGGATAAACAACAGCTCAGAAACTTCACAGATGATAAAATAGCCTTAAACAAAAAACTGACAGGTCTAGTCTAAGACAAGAGAGACCAACAAACACAGCAAATTTATCTACAAAAATGACATTAAATCCTATGACAATCATCTCCCTCAATGTCAATGGAATAAATTCACCAATTAAAAAACATAGAGTGGCAAAATAGGTCAAAAGATGAATCCAACCATCTGCTGCCTACAAGAAACACATCTGAATAGTCAGAACAAACATACTCAAAATCCAAGGCTGGAGGAAAATCATCCAATCAAACAACACCTTCAAAAAAAGCTGGGGTGGCCATATTAATATCTGATGACACCAACTTTATACTCGAAAAATTGGTAAGGGACAAAGATGGACAGTATGTACTAATCAAGAGATATGTGCAACAGGAAGATATCAGACTACTAAACATATATACACCCAATGAGAGACCAGCAAATTATCTAATACAATTACTGAGAAATCTGAAAGAAGAAATCAAAAACACAATAATAGTGGGAGACCTCAATATGGCCCAATCAACACTTGATAGGTCAAACAGATTGAAACCCAACAAAAACATACTAGCCCTGAAAAGAGTTATGGAAGAAAGAGGACTAGTAGATATATACAGGACACTCAATCCCAAAAAACCTGGATACACATTCTTTTCCAATGTACATGGGTCATTATCCAGAATAGACTATATGCTGACATATAAAACATACCTCCATAAAATAAAGAGGACAGAAATATTGCAGGGTACCTTTGCTGACCACAAGGCTCTGAAATTAGTTGTGAACTACAAAGCCACACAGAAGAAATCTTTAACAATTGGAAATTAAACACCCTTCTACTGAACAACCAGTGGATACAATATGAAATCAAAAAGGAAATCAAAACTCTCCTGGAAACAAATGATAATGAAGACACAAATTGCCAGCATTTATGGGACCCAGCAAAAGCGGTCCTGAGAAGAAAATTTATAGCTCTACCAGAACACATCAGGAAGGAAGAATGGCCCTACCTGAATAACTTAATGACGCAGCTCAAAAAAAAAATTAGAAAATGACCAACAAAAGGAACCAAAAATAGGGAGACAGAAGGAAATAACAAAGCTGAAAGCAGAACTCAATGAAGTGGAAAACCAGAAAACAATCAGAAAAATCAACAGCTGAAAGCAGAACTCAATGAAGTGGAAAACCAAAAAACAATCCAAAAAATCAACAAAAGCTGAAGTTGGTTCTTTGAAAAAATAAACAAGATTGATAGACCATTGGCAAAACTCACAAAGAAAGAAAAGAGAGAGAAATCTGATAACCTCATATTAAAAATGAAAAGGGGGAGATCACGACAGATATTGCAGATATCCAAAGGGTAATCAGAGACTACTTTGAGAAACTTTATGCTACTAAACATGGGAACCTAGAAGAAATGGAAAAATTCTTGAACACTTATAACCTTCCACATTTAAGTAAGGAGGATGTAGCATATCAAAACACCTCCATTACTACTGAGGAAATTGAAACTGTAATCAAACATCTGCCCAAAAGGAAAAGCCCAGGCCCAAATGGTTTTCCTAATGAATTTTTTCAAATCTTTCAAGAGGAGCTACTACCAATCCTAGCCAAGCTCTTCTATAAAATTGAAAAAATGGGAACACTCCCAAACAGCTTTTATGAAGCCAAAATCACCTTGATACCAAAACCAGACAGAGACACTGCCAAAAAAGAAAATTACAGACCAATATCCCTGATGAATTCTGATGCAAAGATCTTCAACAAAATCCTGGCAAATAGCATCCAATGCATCATCAAGAAGATCATACACTACGACCAAGTAGGTTTCATCCCAGGAATGCAAGGATGGTTTAACATCCATAAATCTATCAATATCATACAGAACATCAACAAGAAAAATAAAAATCACATGATCATATCAATAGACACAGAGAAAGCATTTAATAAGGTCCAACACCCATTCTTGATAAAAACTCTCAGCAAGATGGGAATGGAAGGAACCTTTCTCAATCTAGTTGAAGCCATTTACCACAAGCCAATGGCAAATATTATTCTCAATGGAGAAAAACTAAAAGCTTTTCCTCTAAATTCTGGTACAAGACAAGACTGTCTGCTCTCACTACTCCTCTTCAACATAGTACTGCAAGTTCTTGCTATAGCGATCAGGCAAGAAAAAGGTATCAAGGGAATCCAGATAGGAAAGGAAGAAGTCAAGTTCTCATTGTTTGCAGATGACATAATACTCTACTTAGAAAACCCTAAAGACACTACCAAAAAGCTTCTAGAAACAATAGATTCATATAGCAAGGTGGCAGGCTACAAAATCAACCTACAGAAATCAATGGCCTTTTTATACACCAATAATGATAGGGAAGAGATGGAAGTCAGTAAGGCAATCCCATTCACAATGGTGCTACACAAACTCAAATATCTTGGAGTCAACTTTACCAAAGACGTAAAGGACCTATACAAAGAAAACTATAAAGCCCTGCTCCAAGAAATAAGAGAGGACACATGGAAATGGAAACACATACCCTGCTCATGGATTGGCAGGAATGACATTATTAAAATGGCAATACTCCCCAAAGCATTATACAGATTTAATGTGATCCCCTTAAATAACCCATGACATTCTTCAAAGAAAGGGATCAAACACTTATGAAGTTCATCTGAAACAATAAACACCCTTGAATACCTAAAACATTTCTAGGGAAAAGGAAAATGGGAGGCATTAATTTCCCCAACTTTAAACTGTACTACAAAGCAATAGTTATCAAAACAGCATGGTATTTGAATAAAGACAGACCCTCAGATCAGTGGAATAGGCTTGAGTTCTCAAAGAACATTTCCCAGGTGTACAATTAACTAATTTCTGACAAAGGAGCAAGAAATCCTAAGTGGAGCATGGAAAATCTCTTCAACAAGTGGTGCTGGCAGAACTGGTTAGCCACTTGCAAAAATGCGAACATAGACCCCCCCCCCAGTTAACATCATGTACGAAGGTAAAATCCAAATAGATTAAAGATCTTGATATCAGACCTGATACCATAAAGTATATAGAACAGCACATTGGTAAAACACTCCATGACATTGAGACTAAAGGTATCTTAAAGGAGGAAACTGCACTTTCCAAGCAAGTAGAAGCAGAGATCAACAGATGGGAATACATTAAGCTGAGAAGCTTCTGCACCTCAAAAGAAATAGTGCCCAGGATACAAGAGTTACCCATCGAGTGGGAGAAACTATTCACACAACACCTTTATGATAAGGGGCTAATATCCAAAATATACAGGCACTCACAGAACTTTACAAGAAAAAAATATCTAATCCCATCAAAAAATGGGGAGAAGAAATGAACAGACACTTTGATAAAAAAAGACAAATGGTCAAAAGGCACATGAAAAAATGCTCTGCGTCACTAATCATCAGGAAGATGCAAATCAAAACAACGATGAGATAACACCTCACACTGCAGAGATTGGCGCACATCACAAAGAATAAGAACAATCAGTGCTGGCTGGGATGTGGAGAGAAAGGAACTCTTATCCACTGCTGGTGGGAATGCCCTCTAGTCCAACCTCTATGGCAAGCGATATGGAGATTCCTCCAAAATCTGGAAATTGAGCTCCCATTCGACCCAGCTATTCCGCTCCTAGGGATATACCCTAAGAACACAAGAACACAATACAAAAACCCCTTCCTCACACCTCTATTTATTGCAGCACTATTCTCAATAGCCAGGCTCTGGAAATAACTAAGATGCCCTTCAACAGACGCAAAGGCTAAACAAAGAGCGGTACATATACACAATGGAATATTATGCAGCTGTCAGGAGAGATGAAGTCATAAAATTTTCCTATACATGGATGTACATGGAATCTATCATGCTGAGTGAAATAAGTCAGAGGGAGAGAGAGATGCAACAGTCTCACTCATCTATGGCTTTTAAGAAAAATAAAAGTCATTTTTGTAACAATCCTCAGAGACAATGAGAGGAGGGCTGGAATACCAGCTCACTTCATGAAGCTCACCACAAAGAGTGGTGAATACGCTATACAAATAACTACACAGAGAACTACCATAATCATGTGAATGAATGAGGGAACTGGAAAGCCTATCTGGAGTACAGGTGGGGGTAGGGTGTGATGAAGGGAGATTGGGGACATTGGTGTTGGGAATGTTGCACTGGTGAAGGGGGGGTTCTTTACATGACTGAAACCTATTCACAATCATTTATGTTGTCAAGATGATTAAATAAAGGAAAAAATAAAGAAAACAAAAGACTCAATTCTGAGAGTCTGCAATTCAAAGACAGTGAACCAGATTATGGGGTAGGCACAGAGTTTATATAGTAAAGTCTGAGCATTCAAGGCACATATCCATATTTTTTCGAGGTACATTTTAGAAAAACATGTCAGATTAAGCCATGCTTCTTGTTTGCACTTTTTAACCAGGTCACTCTCCATCTGGAGACAAGGAAAATTTTCATAATCTCATTCAGAGCACTGGGTAGTCCTGATTTCTTTTGTTTATCTAAACTCAGACCAGAACCATGTAATGGCACTGCTCTGATTCACAAGAAAGCCAGCATGAAAGCTTTCCATAAACTGATATGAGTAAAATTAAGCACGGTAATAGTTTTGGACTTCTATTTAATTAATGAAATATATATATGAGAAGCATCCACAGAAAATAAAGGATGTATTAGATAAATAACTCTTAAAAAATAAAAGGAGAGTACACTAATAGGCTATGATAAAAGGAAAAATCATACAATTTGCTGCATATACACGGATCTGAATAGTAATATGCTGAGGAAGACAGACACAGACTGACCTTGCTTATCTGTAACATAAAAATATTTGTCAACTTCAAAATTTTACACAATAAAATAATTATAATTGTTTTTTTTTCTTTTGAATGTTTCTAATGTTTCTTTGTCTATCTGCTGTTGCTATTTATTTTACCAGTGAATGAAAAGATGCTGATAATAGAGTTGTGACATGAATGATAATGAAAAACAGACAATTGCCAGGATAATACCTCTGCATATTTTTAGGTAATTTAGGATTCAAACATTCCTGCCTACATTTTAAAATTCTTATTATTATGGTTTGGAATAGCCACAGCCCTAAAGCACTCATGTAGACAGGGAAGTGCATCTCTTCATTGCCCAATCCCAGTAAAGAGTTTGGGGGATGTGATAAAAGTTCTGAGACATAAAACCAACACGTATAATCAGAGGGAAGAGGTTACTCCTGTCACCAAGGCAACCAAGGGACCCTTTGGGGATGCTGGTATCAAATCATTATAAGATCTAGCACTGGGGCATTTGCCTTGAATGTGGCAGGCCTGAGAGGAACCTCATTTGATTCATATGGTTCACTAGCCTGTGGGGATGATTTCTCAGTGCAGAGCCAGGAGTGACCCCTGAGCGCCGCAGGGTGTGGTCAGAAACCAATCAATCAATTAACAAAACAATTAAAATAATAATAATAATAATATTTATCAGGAACATGAGCCAGGAAAGGGAGGTCAAAGATGAACTGATCCCAATCCCTCCCCTTGTCAGTTACTCAAGTGATATCTCATTTAAATAGAAAGACTTGCTTTGAGTACATTGAGAGAAATCCTTTATAAACCAACTTGGAAAAAAGGAGAAACATGCATATGCTCCCTACACACATGTCCCACACACATACGTATTCCTTGCCCAAGCAAATAGTCCCCAAGCACATGACCCTGTCATGTCCCCTCTTGTTAACTGGTATGTATAATGGGGACTCTCTCCACCTATGGAAAAGGTTATGTTCTCTCTGGAGCATGATTCTTTCTTTATTTTTCTCCCCTTCATACTTTCCTCTGGATTTCCAAATAAAACCAGTTTTTATTCACCACTATCTCCTGACATTCTTTTCTCTGAGGAACCGTTTTGACTTTCCTTTCAATTGCAAGGCCCACAGATATGGAACTTCTCAGACACCCCCTGAGTTGCTAGTGGTCAGTTGAGGCTACTTACTGACCCTCCAATTTACTTTTCCAGGCTACTTACTGCCTCTCTTCTGCAACTTTATATAAGTGACCTGGTCACCTCTACCAAATCAGCCTTATAAGACATGAAAGAAGGCACAGATACTGTACATTATTTGGATAAACATTAGAAAACTTTTTATTGCAAAAACAAAATTTATAGGCAGGCACATTTGAATTAGGACTGATATATATCTGGCACTCCTTAAAATTGAGATAAATGTGTATACATACTTCAATTTTTAAGCAAAGAAGTTTTACTAAAATAAGATATTTCTTTACTTATGGTTCTCTTAATGGTACTATTATATAATAGTTGATATAACTGATAACTTAGTATAACGTAAAAATTGTACTGATTGAATATAGGTGCAATGGCTTCTTTCAAATATTAATAACTTATTAAATTTCACATTAAAATCACATCATGTGAATTTATTATTTAAAACTCCAGTAAATTTAGTATTATCTCTAAAGCAACTATTACAGAAATGTAATGAATTTCTTAATTAGGATATAGTATTAATGGTTATAGAACTATAATTAAAATAAAAATAGGAGCAGCAAAATCCTAAAAATATTCAAGCAATTATTTAGTTTAAAAATATTTAGAGTTTTTAATCCAATATATTAAAAGGAAATGTAGAAATAATATGTTCCATTCAATAATTATGATGGTTTCCATCAGTATTAATGTATGTTTTCTCTGTATATTTTTTTATTCTTGGAGACTATATAGACATTTCATTTTATAATTTAAAAATAAATATTACATAGCACTATCAGTGTGTCTTATTTGATATTGATCAAATTTGTCTGTATGAGGGCTAGAGCAAAGTTAGTACAGGTTAATTCATAAAAATTCCTAGACATATTTTTTTTGTTTTGTGTCATTAGCTCAAAATACCCTTTACAAATATTGTATTATTGGTCCAGATCATTCACTTTTAAATACTTGTAAACAAAGCAAGGCAACTTGTCTACTAAATCCCATTATTTTGGGAGTCAGAGAGATATTTTACAGCAGGTAGGACACTTATCTTTGCAATGCATTTAGATAGCTGAGACTCCATATTGTTCTTTACTCCCAGTATGCACCCTCCCCCCACATAAAAAAAAACAACAGAAACATAAATCTCATTATTTTTATGAAAAATATCACTCTTGGGATATGTTATTTTCAGGCATAAGGTCTTTATAATTAAAGTCAAATTAAAGCAAGCTGTGCAAAATATAGCCACATTTACAATTTTGGGTTCGGGAGTCAGAAACATTGTATAGAAGGTAAAGTACTTACTTCCCAAGCAGATGACCAAGGTTCCAGTCATGGCAGAACATAGAGTTCTTTGATAATGTCCAGGAATGATCCATTAAAAGGAATGTTGCACTGGTTATGGGTGGTGTTCTTTACATGACTGAAACCCAAACACAATCATGTATGTAATAAAGTTGTTTAAATTAAAAAAAAAAGGCAGAACCAGGACTAAAACCAGAGCACTCTTAAGGTGTTGCCCCACCCAAATCAAAACAAAGCAAAAAAAATTATTGATTTTTTGCTCACACATCTATGCTATAAACATAGTCAATGCTTTAAATGGTACTGAGACTCCAGTTGCCCGTCTATTCTTTATTTTATCTCTGATTTAATTAGATTCAGCTTTTCTTATTATTTACTCATCCATTTATTCATTGAAATAGGCTGATAGCTTTCATGATATAGGTAGAAATAAACATCAAACTTTGAAAATATAAAATGGTATATACTACTCTAGTCCTACTCTGGGACCATTTGCTCATTTTGGAATATCTTACAATATACTTATGTTAAAGATTTTAGGGATGTCATCTCTAATAATAGAATCCTAAAAATAGCCCTATATTTTCAGGAAAGCTATGAAGTTACTTTACCTTGAGATTTTATTGTGGAAGAATGTTTATATTAAGTATTATGTTTTGCAACAAGTAAATAAAGTATATTTGATAATTTTTTAGTTTTAAATGATTGTACATAAAATATGGCACATTATTATTTAAATTTTATTTAACTATTACAATTATTAAAACTATCAAGTCATTTAAAAAGACACATATAGCTCATGTGTGTCTTAATGCTATTTGATGCTTAATAGGTAACAATTTAATATTTTTAAATGCATTTTTGAGGGCATAGAAGGTAGTACAAGAGATGACATTTTCTTGTGTGCAGTTGATTTTGATTGGAATTCCTAGCATAACAATTAATCCCCCTAATATCATATCATAGGGCCAGAAATAGTCATTGAACAGATACAGATGTAGCCCTTAAGAAGAAAAATAAATAAGAAAAAATAAAATGCATGTTTAACAGCCAACATTTCCAGTCTTTAATTACTTACTTGGAAAAAGTAATTTAATATTTATACTATAGAATTCATATCTAAGTATAGGGTATTTTATTTAAATATATTAAATTAATTTTGTTTCATATTCTATCAAATATATGAATATATTGATTAGACATTTAAAATATAGTGTTGATTCTAGACTCAATCTAAAGAAATTTAGCTTTCAATAAATACAATTTTAATTATATCCTGCTATAAATTGAAAATTTTTATATTACGTAGTACAAATAACTACATTTTTATCTTTTTTCATATTCTTTAAATTTAATGTCAATTCAACATATGTGAAAAATTAATTATAATAAATATATTTTAAAAGTTTAATTTATGAGGATCATTAAATTATTATATGCAATTTTATACTTTTTATTTTTTATTTTATTTTATTTTATTTTTTTGGTTTTTGGGCCACACCCGGTAACGCTCAGGGGTTACTCCTGGCTATGCGCTCAGAAGTTGCTCCTGGCTTGGGGGACCATATGGGACACCGGGGGATCGAACCGCGGTCCGTCCAAGGCTAGCGCAGGCAAGGCAGGCACCTTACCTTTAGCGCCACCTCCCGGCCCCTTTATACTTTTTAATAATAGTTGCTAGCCTGCAACTTATGCTTTACCTAATTTATAACGACTTCCATCAATCAGAATAGGACACTGACTCATCTACATATAAATTTGAATCTTCAAACACTTAAGTCTCCTAGATTGGTCTGCTCCAGGCCTATCTAATCACATTTTCATTGTTAATAATTGAAATCAGGATAAATAATTATATTCATTATGTGCTTTTCTTTATTGAAGAACTGGAATTATGGAGAGGTAAAGTTGATGTTTTTCATTACAATTATTATCAAAGTAAAAGTCAATTTTTTGAAACAGAAAAATGAAGCAGAGTCACAGAGAAAAATAAAAGTGTTTTTAGTACAAGAAGTCACACAAAAATAAGTCAAAAATTTCTCAGGCTTTTGAAAATTCCACTTATCCAGATGTTCCATTACTAGAACTTTTGGTCTCAATTTTGTAGGATACTTCTGAATCTTTAAAGTCAGCTTTGGGTTGATCATATTTGGGTTACAGTCATAACCAGAACACCCCCCTTCACTAGTGCAACATTACCCCCTCCCTCCTTCCCATCCCCTGCCTGTTTTCGAGACAGGCATTCTACTACAGTAGTTTGTTTTTAAGTTCAGTAAGTTGTATTTTTTTCCTTAAAGAATAAGAGTAAAAAAATATAGTAAAGGTGTGATAGTGGCAATCGCCAATGTTTGCATAGTTCCAGAAAAATGGAGAAAATAGGAGAAAAAATCCTTGACCTGATTACAAAATGGCCTCACCCCAGAAGTTTATTGGCATAAGACAGAGTCTGGGTTCCAGGCATATCAGTCTATCCAACTCCAGTCATTCTCAAGTTCCCGGTGAAACTTTTTCACACTTTAGCTATAGTTGGTATCAGACTTTTATATTTAAAGACTCTGGATTCTGTGCATTTCTTTCGTTGATGTCAGGCTGATGTGGAGCATCCTCTAGTTTCAGCATATTATTAAATGCAGAGTGATCTGCTCTGCCTGCAGACTGTTGCTGAGTCACCTGGGTGTTGGGAGTACTCTTTGGAGTAAGTCAATGCCAAATCAGTGGTAGGTCTTCTCTGGTAGAGGCTTGGATCCTGGGAATGTTAAAGACAATTGTGGTGTTTCCATAGTTCAGGTGTGTGTGGGCGATGCCCATTCTTCTGAGGCCTGAGCCAAATCATTATGCCAATGTTCAGGGTAAAAGGCCTAATTACATTACCAAATTTGTGTTCCCATCTCTATTAGATAAAAACTTGTTTGTATATGTATTATTTTCCCATTTTAATGTGCCTATGCAAAGGAGAAGCAATGCCACAAGATATTGTTGGTGCATCTGGGGGCCAGCAAATAAATTCCAACATTTCCCGTAACTTGGTATAAACGTGAAATCTATACAAAGTTACTCTTCTACCAGTATTGCTTATAAAACAGATCTCATAGGGGGAAAAACAAGCAATCAAATAATTAATCTAGTGGGCAAAATTTTCACAAATGAGGATATTTTAAAAGAGTTATAGATGTTAAAGGAATACATCTGAGATATACAAAAGAGGTACATGTGACCCTTTTATGTTTTAAAAAGAAAAAAAAGAAAAACAAAGGTATTTGAAGACAACAGGTGATAGTTGAGTTTGGGAAATGTTTTGCGGCATTATGGAACCCTATATTATCTTTGAACTAGGGGTTATGCTGAAGCTGATTCCAGTATCATGCAACAGTCCATAGTTTGATGGTGACATAAGGGGCCACCAAGCATGGGTCAACAGGTGTGTTGGTCATAGTTGTTTGCGTAGGCATGAGCTTGGCACCGAGAGGGTGTCATTCAATGAGGAGCTGGATGGTGGTGTTGGGTCAGAAGATCAGTCTTGGTGTCTACCAAGTTAGGAACTGAGGATAAGGAAGGTTAAATAAAGGGAAGGTAATGGTTCAGGGTTTGGGTATGAGGAGGTAGGAGAGACAAAGGTGTGAGCAGAGAGGCAATACATAAAAGACTAAACAATAAAGGTCAATTTGAGTGTTTACTCAGAATCTTGAGCATCCTGATTCTATTCCTAGGAGCAATCTAGGATCAAGAACGTTTTTGGATAATGATTAAAAAGTATATTTGTTGTGCGGGTGCATTTGCGCCCACGCGGCTTTGAAAAATAATATTACTAGCAAGCAAAACAGGGGTCCAGTATAACTAGGGGAGGGTTTCCCTCCTATGGCCGCCCCCCAGGGCCCGAGTTGCCAGGGCCGGCCATGAAGACCCTCCTGGAGTGGGGGGGTCCCAGTTTCCTGGACCAAGTGTTCAGCCCAGGAGATCTGTGGCCCGCTGTCCGACCAGCGACCCTAACATACCAGAGAAACAGAGGGACGGCTTTCCTGGCATATATAAAGTATTTCTATTACAGGTCAAACACATACACCATGACAGTTTATAGATTAAAGAAAAATAAGATATTAATGGGTCTGGAACAAGAGTATGCATAGCCAACTTGTCTTGAATGCAGCTGTCCAGAGTAAGAAACAGTATATCTAACATGTGAAGTAACTGCTTAACAACACTGTCTGTGCTTCCAAAACAAACAAACAAACAAAAAAAAAACAAATTAAGATATTTAAAAATTTCATGAGCATAAATATCTATATTTATGTGTTTTATATAAACATATATATATGTTTTAAATACATAATCTCTCTGTTAAATATTTAATCTTAAAAATTACAAAGAAGAGGGCCCGGAGAGATAGCACAGCGGCGTTTGCCTTGCAAGCAGCCAATCCAGGACCAAAGGTGGTTGGTTCGAATCCCGGTGTCCCATATGGTCCCCCGTGCCTGCCAGGAGCTATTTCTGAGCAGACAGCCAGGAGTAGCCCCTGAGCACTGCTGGGTGTGACCCAAAAACCAAAAAAAAAAAAAAAATAAAATAAAAATAAAAATTTACAAAGAAGAAATACTGCATTATAAAACTTTATCTATTTAAATAGTTATAATACACATGCCCAAAATATATATATAATATATAATAACTCACAAATCTTTATAAATAAAATGGAAAATAATTACAAATATATTATTTAATGGAAGATAAAATTAAATGATATAACTTGTATTATTTATTTGATAATTTGTTTTACCTTTTTGCAATTTATAAGTATATATGAAACAGAAAATTGGTATTTTAAAGGTTAGTGTTTTTACTCTAATCTATAGTAATTAAATATAAGTCATTGTCCAATTTCTACTTTCAAGTTTGTCTCAATAGCTTGTCTAAAAATACTGTATAGCTAGGAACCACTTGAAAGACTGAAAATGAAAATGGGTTTGAAGACCTTAGAGTACAACACAGGACACTAAGATTTTCTGAGCCTATCAAGCAGAGAGAGGAAAGAGAAAAAGATAAATCTCTCAATGTACTCTTCTTTTGTTGCTTATCATTGTGGTTCTTATGCAGATCCTCAGCAAGAATAACAATGCTCAAAAGCTTGGCTAAGAACTAACAGAGAACTCTTTACTCTAAATTTTAAATCTCCAATAACTACATCTATTGTGCATCCTAGACTTAAGAGGATAAGATGCAGGAAAAATAAAAAACTTCAGGGACTTGAGTCTGAAGTTCTATACCACTGTTCTGAAATATCAAAATGTTTCATGGTTTTCCTTCAGTTTCAAAGAGACAAAATTTATGGATTCTCTGATTGATACCTTAACCACCAATGGAAAAATCATAGAAAAATATTTCAAGAATTGAGTAAAAGCTATGGATACTTTTGGTCAAAACTAAACTAGTAAAAGTCAGCTTTTCTTTCTGTCTCAAATATACAAATGTCTAGGCAAGCAAGGACCAAAAATACTAAATTTAAAAAGTAATAATAGATAACTTTCTACATATGACTCAGAAATAATGTAGTAGAGTGAAAGTTAAGTGATTCAACCTACTACACGTATGGACTGCTACTGGTCTGGGGCATCATGGCTGAGCAACACTGATATTGATCACTGTAAATATTGTTATACACAGTTTCTCAAAAATGTTTTTTGACAATTATAGTCAGTAAAACTCTGATATTTAGAAATAAATATGGGGCCAGAGAGATAGCATGGTGTTAGGACGTTTGCCTGTCATGCAGAGGGATGGTGGTTTGAATCCCGGCATCCCATATGGTCCCCTGTGCCTGCCAGGGGCTATTTCTGAGCATAGAGCCAGGAGTAACCCCTGAGCACTGCTGGGTGTGACCCAAACACCAAAAATAAAAAAAATAATAAAATAAATAAATAAAATTTTTCTTACAAAAATCTAAGCACAGAACAATTTCATTATATATAATTATATATAATATATACTATATAACATTAAATGAAAATATTCCAGAAGATATTAATAACAACAATCACAGAAGTTTACTGTATAAAATTTGAAAAATCATTATACTTAGAACTCTGATCTGGATTTCTAGAAATTATTGGCTATTCTTTATCAGAAGTCTACATAACAGTAAATATGGTAATATCAGTTATTATATAAAAGTGTTGGAAATAACCCACAGTAAAATCTAATTTTATCTCTAGCCATTCTATAATTGTTGTTATTAATTTGGAGCTCTCATGTTGCAACTTTCTATTATATTTTATTATCTATTGTTTTCTTCAGAACTTCCATCCAAAGGACACAGACTCATTAAGTTATGCTTGGATAAATATAAGATCACTTAAGAATAAAAAAGAAAGAACAGAATTTCTCATTGTTAATTCACACTTAGAATTTAGTTGAAGCTGTAACTTATGGAATGATTTTCAAATGGTGATTGGTCTATTCCAAATCTAAAAGCTTTGACTTGCCTTAAACCTAGATGAGTAGGTAATCTATCTTCAACACTACATATATAAACAACTAATACCTGTCAGAAGATATTCCAGCATGGAGAGCCAGGATATAGCACTGAGTGAGGAGCTGAGTAAACTGAGTTTTTTGGATGTGACCCAATATATTATCTTTATTATCATTATCATCATCATCATCACCATCATTACTATTACTTTTATCATCATATTCAATCTGACAAACCTGCCTAAAAGATTTGAAAAGCAAAGCCATGTTTCCTCTACTTCCAAGGGTGCACAATTATCTAACTTCAGGTTTTATTTTATTTGCAATTGAATTGGGCAAATTCTATTTGTAATCTAATCTGATTATGATTTTAAGGTTTAACAAAAGAAATTCTCTAATAAACTTTCCTTAGAATGGGAATTGAGTAGAAGAGATTAGAAGGCAAACCCAATGGGATCTGCTTGAACCTAAACTATAAGCCGCAGTTTTATACAACATTTGAAAAAGATGCAGAAATGTTTTTCAGTGACAGTCATGAGTCAACATAATTTTAATGTAAAATATAGAATAGAAATTTATCTGAGTTATTTGCAACGTGATTTACTGAACGATTTATTTTGTAATATATTCAATTTTAAATAGTCAACAATAACCATTTATAAATATTGGAGATTTTATTTATTTTAGATAAATATTATGTCATTAACTATGAAAGTAGTCAGGTAGTTGTAGAGGGTAATGAATTTAATTGCATTTGGTCTAGTTAGTTCTATGAATAGTACAGAAATTTTTTCCCTGACACCTCCAAGAGTCATTCATAAGCACAGAGCAAGGAATAATTCTGGACCATTCCTGTGGGTTGCCAAAATTGCAAAAGAAAATATAGATAAGGGGTAGGGACATTCCTTATTTTAAGTTTATATATGAATCTATATTAATTTATATTAAAAAACTATTTACAAATAAAATCTCGAAGTAAATTTATAAATGAATTAAATTTGAATTACTGTACTAATATCTTTCTAATATATTAAGTAAAACTACACACTATGCTTCCATTTTTATTAGAATTATTATTATGTCTATTATTCCTCCTGATCTATTTATTTAACTAATTTATACTAAGACAATTAATACTAAAATTAAATTAATACTAAAATAATATTAATACTAAAATTAAAAGATATTTCATCTGCTTTTTTGAAGGACAGCTTTTTAAAATCAGTTAAACTAAATTCAAGCTTGGAAAGGGAAGCAAAACAGCATGAACTTCTTTTTCTTAAATAGGATAAAAATGACAAATGCACAATAAATTGTTTCATGACTAAGCTCTGAATTCATATACAGTGAACCTGACAGAATCAGAACTTCTTTTTACACTCTGATTTGAAATGCTGAGATATGGAAAATATAACTCTGATAAAAATTTTTATAACAAAACATTCCAAAATGTTTAAGGCAATCCTATACAGCCTCTTTTTATATATTATTGACTTACAACAAATAAATCCATTTAGAATATGCATTATCATCTACATTTAAAATGATATTTGTAGAATGAAATTGTTTTGCAACACTTTTTATTCTCCACAGGAGCCAAAACTAAGACTAGGGCAAAAGATATGAATAGACATTTAAGATTTATAAATATCAGTGGAAAATTATACATAAGTAAATGTGCCTACCTTGCATACAGCCTTCTCTGCTTTGATCCACAGAACCGCAGTCTCCTAGCACTACTAGAATGATACGCCCTTTTTGCATTTAGCACAGACAGAAATAGACCTTACAACTAACAGACATAACCTACACTTCCTTCATTCTCTCTCTCAAACACACTAAAAATACATCCACCCAATCACCCATCCATCCATTCATCCATCCATCCAACCCCCATCGCTTATCACTATCATCTATCTATCTATCTATCTATCTATCTATCTATCTATCTATCTATCTATCTATCTATCTATCTATGTGTCTATATAGCTATATAATTCCCATAACATTACTCAGCATCATTACTAGGAAGATGCAAAAGTAATCAAACATACAAAGAATTACTTCCTGACTTCTTTGTTTTTGTACAATATTAAGCAGAGCTAACTCTAGTTTGGATAAGATGATGAAGTAAAAGGAATCCTCACACATTGTTAATGGGAAAGTAAACTGCTTTGGCTGATATAGTATTATCACTGTACAAAATATAGATTTACCATGTAACCCAGATAAATATTACTATTATGTATTCAAGATATATAAAATATGAAATTTCAATAATATATATCTCATTTTTGTTGTGAAGTAATTTTTAATCTTTGGGAGGCCACACCCAGCAGTGACACTCAGGGTTACTCCTTGCTATGTGCTCAGAAATCACTTCTTGCAAGCTTGGGTAACCATATGTGATGCTGGGGATGAACCCAGGTTTGTAGCATGCAAGGCATACACCTTACTCACTGAACTATTGCTATAACCCTTATATTTTTAATTATTAGATAGTGTTGAACACCTAATTAGTATATGGGAAAACATAAATACACCTATATTTAAACATACACACATACATTCATATATTGTAAATGAATAAGACTGAGCTATAAGAAAAGATGAAGGCATGCCATTATTGAGAACATGGGTTGTTTTGTAGAATATAATTCCAAGTGATGTAAATTAGAAAGCAAAAGCCAACATTTGGGGACTCTAAGGAAACAATGCCAGGTCATAGAAACAAAACGATTCAAAACCAACCCTTAGATTAAGACTGCAGAACCAAAGCGATCAGATGGTGACAGGCTTAGGGAACACAGAGTGTACAAGAGTGTAGAAAATATATTATGCAGTTTGCTGTGGATGCGATTAGATACATTACTTTTGAAGGTGTATGAAAAAATTGGTAATATACACAACTAAGTAATTACATTTTGGCTCCGTTATCATTTTTTAATAAATTTTAAGAATAAAAACAAAATTAGCATAGGTGCTCATCTGTTCTACAAATTGAAGTGCATTATATGCAAACATACACATTTATCCCATTTTAAATAAAAGGTAAGTTATGAAACACAAAAGAAAGTATTTCTTAAGCCACAAATTTATATTAACATTCAGGCTAGAGAGTAATTTTAAACATTTAATATCTGCAAACCATCATTAGTCAGTGGACTGGTGGTTCCAAACTGCTCTGCAGTGTATAGTTGAGATCCTGGGTTTTGTGCAACACAAATCCTCATTGCCCATAAAACTTGTATGCTGACTTTTGAATAAAAAATAAAGAAAATTCAGTAATTTAAAAGAAATGGTGAGAGTAAAATAGAGAATTTGCTAAGTCATAGAATATATTAAAAACATCATTAAGTACATCAAAACAAAGGATACCAATGCTGATGTTTATTAGGGACTCACCACATTCTTTGTTGTTCTTCTGAGTTATTGCAAGATTTGCAGCATGAGACAAGCCATACTAAACAGCGACTAAATGCAGAATGGCTATTTCCAATGATGCTTGTATATTTGCCCCTTGTGTTTGGGAATTGGGATGAATGCACATAGCATCAAGCAGTAAACCCATAACAACACACAAGACACCAACTCTCCTTTTTTGAGACAAGACTTGGCCTAGCAATGACAATTTATACTTAAAATGAACAAATGGCTTCTATATCTGACTTTGAAGTTTTTAATATAAAATTAATATTTAATATATAATTATTCTCTTAGAAATTTTATGTAACATTTATAATAGGACAATATTAGGATAAATAGTGTAGAAGCTAAATAAACTCCTTCCCCTATATTTTCACAAAGGGATC